>NC_082395.1:8690350-8712850 GCF_031168955.1 Gadus macrocephalus
GTAATCTGTAGGTGAATAGTTCCATATGGATCACTTTCCCAAGAAGATAGTTGACCTGTGTAATAGTCAAGAGTGAACAATAATGATCATCTACTGAGATATTTCCTTTTCTTATTCAGAAAAATTAAAGGACGTCAATTCAACAAAACTGTAAACAGAAAGTTGAGTGTTTCAACCAATTGTTAAACCTCTTGGCTACAAAGGACTGGTCAGAAGCCCAAACACAGCCCTGTCTTGCTCACATGCATCTCATACTAGTGAAAACTGCAAAGGACATGAAGAAAAAAATATAATGAGTTATCCTGGTTTATTAACTCTCCTTTTAGAAGGGATTTAGGCTTTGAATATAAGAAATACACATTACGCACTTACTTTAAACCCTGGAGTCCTGACCTCATCTATTAGCCTGGTTGTTAATAGAGTGGAAGTAAATGTAAAATGGCACGCACAGGCAAATGATCTGCTGCAACAAAACGTTTACATGCGTTGATGTTCTGTAGCAGAAGTCGGCAATCTATCAGATAAGATTGATTATTTCCTTGATTGAAATTAATGAAAACTGTGTGTCGCTTATAGTCATTCAGGCCATACTACCTTGTTTGTCTTTGAGCTGAGTCACTCAACTCTACCTTTGTTGCATTTTATATCATGAATCTGATCTAATAAGCTTGTCGGTCTATCCTTTAACATTTTGATCCATGCAGCTTTAGTTGACATATTTTATGGGATGAATAACAAAATTCATATAGTCAACAAAATATTGTTTTGCTTCAAAGCAAAACAATATTTGTGTATTTTGTTTTGCATCATCATTATAAGATGTTTAAGATGTAACATCATCATTCTAGGTTTTACATCAATATATCAAAATATTTTTACTTAAACTAGCTACTTTTTCTGTGTTGGATCCGTTATTAAAAATTATTATTGGTGATATTCATTAATTTGATCAACATCCTCGATTGATAGTTTGGTGTGACTTCCATGATTTATATTCTATTTAAGATAATATCATTGGTCATTTAGACAAACTCACCATCTGCCATCACATCCAGTGCACAGCTTTGGGAAACCATTGGAAAGTAATGCTAGTCTGCTTATCTCCCTTGCATGGGGTTGACAGTGTGCTCTGTCTTCATGGCAGCAAGGCTTATAATTAATACCACACTTCCCGTTTGGGCAATTTGGTCCAAAACATTATTCCCTCTTCTATTGGACACAGAAAGCTACCATCAGAACACTAAACGTCAACAAGGCAAGACTGTGTAACCGCCGAGTTCAATATTTCTGAGTTGTTTTTCTGTCATGCTACCCACTGCACTTTTGGACAGGTACAAACCTTTTATTGGAGGATATGCTCATCCTAGTTTCACTGTGTGTCATCAATAACGGTTACCATGGCGATCAGGCAGGCGGGAGGCATCGTTGGGCGAGAGTGGAGGTCTTAATGTACCTGGGAACATGCTCAACACACATTGCTGTGTCAGCCGGATTACTGTGGTAACAGGCAGGCCTACGGACAAACACAATTGTGCAAATGTGCCCAAACCCCTTATAGCCAGCAACGTGTGAGCTTGCTGCAGGCCTTATACGAGGGGGGAGTGGAAACATGAGATTACGGTATCAATGGTTCAAATAGGAAGTCCGCCAGTGCAGACAGAAGATCAATTAAGTTGATTACATGAAGATGTTACACAACTAATGGGTGCTTTTGTAATAATCTTGATGAGAAGGTGGAATAATAATGTGGAAATTAGCCTGCTAGAGCAAAAAAAAATTCTCATCTCACGGTTATCTTCAATGCATAAAGCCTTCGTGTGATGTGCTGGAAAGAGCTGCATGCAATCCAGCAGGGATCATATAGACGTCACAAACGGCTGGAGCGATGGAGCGATGAAGCCGGATGAGGAGTCTTAGGGTTTGTGCACCATATAGTGCCAGTAACAGGGACCCAACGCAGGTAAGGGGCAAGCAGCGTTGGAAATCAAGAGATGTACACGTATTTGTAGAGGAGTGTATGTATAAAGACATCATAAATGAGCCAAGATTACCCAGTGCGTAGCAGGGAGCGAACAGCATTGTAGAGAGAGCGTGATATCCGATGATACAGAACGGTGTGTTTCTGCAGCGATACAGTAACCGTCGGCTGTGGCTTCAACGGGGTGTCGTGCAGTAGTCAGGGGGGCGACAGCTGGAACAAAAAGAGCACTGCACGGCACGTTCAGAGGAGGATATGGGAGATGAAGTGGCTCGTTCCCAATTGAGGGGATGGGGATGGTCTAAAATTGAATCTTTATTCTCTTCTCCTCGAACTTCAGAATTGCATGCAGGAACCCAGCCGTGGTCCTGTAGCAGAGGCAAGCTCCCGCCTGGCCATATTATGTAGTCTGTGGGAACGACTACACTTTTCATTCAACATCCCTAGAAAGAAGAACATAAAAATGAAAATGGTGTACCCTATGTCTTTTTGTGTGGCTTCGAATAAAACAGTTTAATTTGTTTTTCCTATAGTGCATTGATTATTTATTATTGGCTTACAAGTGGGACGCTGCTGTAGAGGCAAGGACAGGAATATTAAGCCCATTTGTCTCCTCCGAACCATTGGGGGCTCTTAACGGGTTCCTCACTCATTCGAATCAAGACAATGGAACCTGAGGTGGAAACACAATAGCACATCGTGCTCTCGTGAGATCTCACTTTTTACACCCAACTTGTTTCTGTACGTAGCCTGCCTTCTGCATAGCAGCTGGCTTTATCAGCCTCTACGCACGCACATCATAATCTTAGGCTATAGTTGAGCTATAGCTTGAGGGGTTCATTTAGACACTGAATAAGGAGGGAGAGCAACACAAAGACGGATGTATACATATTCTATATAGTTGTGAATTTAGTAATTGTTTTAGATGCGATTGAGGTAGATGTGGAATTCACGTGCATTGCTATATTGGAAAATATGATTACAAATGAACATTGACATCAGCATAATGTGCACACAACATGTCAATTACTTTATATTAAAACACAAATGTCATTTTTTGATTTTGACGTTGATTGACAATCATCTGTGATCCAATGCGTTAAAGTAACTGGTTATTTCCGATCAAATAAACACATTGTTATTCCCTTTATTCAATTTAAATAGACACTGTTTTAATTGTAGATATTAAACACAGATGAGAGTAGATACACCACTGGGGAAATAACCAAATATTATCTTGTTTTTTACTTTTTTTATCTATTTCGCCCTTCTTCATTTGCTTAATGCTCCACTGTAAACCATACAACAAATAATGGAATGATTGAGACATTTTGAAGGCCTTTTTTTTAACTAGAGAGCCCAGCCACGGATCAAATTAGTAAATTACATTTCAATGTTAAAAAGTGCATAAAGTAGATATAAGTATGATGCAGTACCAACTTTTAGTGTCACTCACTAATGTAAAACATGTGGGAGGGAATAGGCTACAGTTGAAGAGAGGCTTTTTAAACCTTCTGCTGTCAAACATTGTGCATGAAATTACACTCAATTTGAATACTAAACTCCATTTTGAAAACTTTTTTGATGAGGGAACTTGAAGTGCGATTAGAAACTTTGCTAATTAATTATGCTGTGAAATGCAACTCACCATCTTGAGATTACTTTTATACCTCATGACAGATTTATGACTGAAGCCGGAAAGTGAGAAGCCGGGTGCGAAACAATGCTGTGTGTGTGTGCGCGCGTGTGTGTGTGGGTATGTTTGTGTATGTCACTCCATATGCAAAATACGGCCAAGGAATAAAAGATAGAGGACATGTGTGAACATCAGAGAAGGAGCTGAAAGCATTTCAAACATAGATTCCTCTTTCCTTGGGGAAAGGAGGAAACTAATTGCTTGGGAGTCTTTCCCACCACACACTGCTCCCACTCGATTTCCACACGCTTCTTGCATTGCAAACCATCCCATTGAAGTCAAGCCAACGAGCCATGCGTTTCCTCTCTTAGTTCCTAAAGTTCGTCCCGATTACATGTTGCCCGCCGCGGTTATCGTTGTGGAGCTACAGTTATCGTTGTGGAGCTACAGTTATCGTTGTGGAGCTACAGTTATCGTTGTGGAGCTACAGTTATCGTTGTGGAGCTACAGTTATCGTTGTGGAGCTAGCTACGTGGGACTGAATTTCTGCCAGACATATCTACGGGGTCAAGCTGAATAATGAGCTGGAGTAGGCTGACACTGCTGGGGTAGCCTGACACCACCTCGTGTCAGGCTGAACATGCTGCTGCTGGGCTTTTATAAGCGATGAGTCGTCTGCTCTGCTCAGGTAGCCTACTGCTTCTTAATATGGAGCAAATAAACAGAGTATGAGAGGATATTTGGACTTTGGACTTGTGACAAATCAAAGAGCCAAAAGCCTTCCCTATCCCACATAAACCGAATCTAAGTGACAAGGGATTCCAGTCGTTGCACTTGGACAGCAAATGATAGCAAACACTGCAATCTATTTAGCTTGTTTTCTACACACACACAAACACACAACAAGCTAAACAAACATACAAAAACACACAAAACGGATATGAACAGAAACAAACAAAACATCTATGATAGCTAACTCTGCCAGCCTCTCTCTCCACCACATCCTGCATCCTGGTATAAAGGATTAGAATGAAGGTCTATCTTCCCATTCGTGTTGTTGTCACCATGGAAACTATTCAGCCAGCTCAACAATGGCTGTTAAATGGATGAAGCGCTCTGATGGAATTCACGAGTAGGCTCAAACCCTTTTTTTGATGGGTGTGCATGGAATGAAGTAGTCACATGTTTGGCCTGCTAGCATGGCCAAACGAGCACAAAGCCCATAGCCTAATTTCCGCCATTAAATAGGAATCGTTCAGTTATATAATTTTTTTGGATTTACAAACATATTTAATGATAAAATGTAACATTTCTTGGTCCAGAGATATGAGGTCCAGAGATATGGGCAACATTTGCCATAAGTAATTACTCTTTGAGTCAGAGCTGGCCATATCGAACACTAATTAATGAATTCAATAATTATACACTTCATGTTATGTGTCACCAAAATTATCTAATTTGGCTATGGAAGAGATTCTTTCAAAGGAAATAAAGTTTGCAGAGCTGCATTTAAATATATGTGTTATGTACCTGAATGTCAATCAAGAGCACGCATGAAGAAATATGACTGCACAAACAGGTCAACAACAAAGCAAAACATGCAATAAAATACTTATGGTGGAAACACGATGTTATCAACTTATTGAGTAGGCTACAGTTTAAGTTGCATCCACCAGACGTAGATCTGAAATATTACCTTCAGAAAGGGGAACTGCTGTTAAAAAATAAACAAACCATGTTGATCAACAATAGATGAGGGAATACAAAGTGCTTTCAAGTGAATCATCGGTTTTCGGCTATGCTATCGAAAATTGTGCAAGAGCAGATCAGAAGATTTAATAGTCTGACTAGTTGTCTTTGGTTTTTGTAGCACGCTATTGTATATACAAATAGGGAACACCAAAATAATCGTGTCCTGACGATATAGAAGGGATGCATAGGGTTAAACTACCCAACACTTTGCTGATAGTTAACTTTGGCATTTAAGCATTTATTCATAAGCAAGAATAACTGCTACAGCATTCCAATAACCTCGGTAAGTTATTCATTCGCTTTCCCGAATACATAAAATAACATCAACACAAAACACAAAAAAGGGTGAAGATAAAAATATTACAATTAATTAAATTAAAAAAAGATAGTGAAATGTGCTTTTGGACCTACTCATTACTGGTAGGCAGCTGTAACCCTATTTGACCCCATGACCTTTAATCCAATTTAGCATTCATGAAATTCCAAGGAGAAAAAAAAACATTAAAGTTGGCGTTGTTTGTTTGCGCTTATGTCTAAACTTATAGAGTTGAATCTAAAAAGGTTCTGTTGGTTCTTGGAAGTCTGTCGATTTGTCACCAAGCAAGAGTACAAAAAAATAAGGGTAGACACTTTTTTCGAAATGATCAAGCAGGTGTTTAAAAGAAAGGTGCCACTTTCTTTATAGTAATACATAACACCAAGAGCATAATGGGTTACACATAATGTGTAATTATTGTGTTTCTGGGGCGCGGTGTATCTTTAACTATAGTCAATGTCAATAAAACAGACAATAGGTTAAATGCTGCACAGTATGCCTCCCTGACCCTTGAAAGAAGGAGCAATCCACCAACATCCTATTATTGTCATGTAGATCTACCATACTACTTTACTCTAGGGACCCTGGAGTCACCTTATCTCGTATTTTTCAATTTCAAAAAAAATAATGCATCAGAAAAAAACATTTCATATGCAAAAACAAATTATTCATTGTACAGATACAGAGGGGGTGAGCCATGTAATCAACATAACTATAACAATGCCTTTGACAAATATTATTCCTACAAAGAAATCTCATTCATGTGACCTCCCCCAACAAACAAACACACACACACACACACACACACACACACACACACACACACACACACACACACACACACACACACACACACACACACACACACACACACACACACACACACACACACACACACACACACACACACACACACACTCCTGTCAGATGATGCTGTGCTTGTTGTGTGTGATCAAAGTCCATCTGAAATCATTTCCATTCAGATAGTCTAACAGAGAATAGCTTCAGATGTGCTCCAGCTGAATAGATGGAGGCCAGCCCGTGTCCCACTGAGGCAGACAGCTCTCAATATGTTTTTGCAGTTCAAAGGATATCCAAACACCAGCCAAGCTGTAGTTGCCTTTAGCTGAATCTAAATACTGTCAATAGCCCCGCGGTATTGGGAAGGTTGGTTAAATCTTAAGGTATACCTCCAAATGCCAAATACTTGGCAAGATAATTACTTGATCCGAATAGTGTAGGAAGTGTCCAGGCCATGCACACAAACCTGTTAGTGTGAGGAATAATGTTCCATCATTTTTACAACATCGGACATTGTTGGGCTCAAAACACCTTAGGTTGCTAACCACTAAGTAAATTATTTCCCAGAGTGGTTTATTCCGCTTATACCACATTACCAACAATGGTAATTGAATTAGAAAGATGGTTGAATTAGAAAGATGCAGTTTGAAAATGTTGCAAACATGTACCTTACTATATGTAGGAACAAATAAAAACAGACAAGGTGTTTCAGTCACAGAAAATTGTAATTGAAATGGTGATAAGTAGCAGGCACCGAAGAGAACTGCCTTGGACAGAGTTGTGTGGTGATTGGGACCCTAATTGACATTCATTTTTCTGACACATGAACTTTTTGATTCCTGGTTGATGGGAATAATGAAAAAAATAGCTGTTTTATCTTTCTTCAAACAGTTGGATAAATACTCAAAAAAACTTTTTTTTTTTTGACAGGTTACATGCTACATACATAAAACCCGGTAAAGATGAGCCCCTTTCCCATTTTGAAAGTCATTATATTATTATATCCAATCATATTTAAATCATCGACTTCCACAGCGCAGCAGATTAAGTAACATGCAGTGAGATCATTCAGCGAAAGGAATAACAATATATAGATAGGAGAAAATCGTAATGCATAACACCATAGGACACTATTTTCCCATCTGCAGACACAACAAGTACATGTTGATTTTTTAAAGCAAATAGGTCTTACATGCTGCAGAACCATGTTGATTTATCCTCTCACTTTGTCCAATCCGGGCTTTACTCTAAATCTTCATTCAGAGGCATTCCCACCAAGTGGCAGAATGAAAACATGTCGTGGTAATGCTTGCTTGGATAAAGATAATCATAGGTACAAAGGTACATGACTCTTCTGATCCGAACCACCAGGTTGCTTGATATTCATTTAATGGAACATTTATGGCTTATAATATATACTTATATATAAACATATATATAGCCTCAAATTATCAATTTGAGGATCACTTGTTCATTGGCCACAACATTGAGAACTTCCATTTATTTGTTTTAAGTTGCAAGATAACATACACCTAGGCTATAGCAAACTGAAAGATAATGCAAATTGTGGAACTATATTCACATTAATTACATATTCAGGAAATGTATTAGGCACCAATGACATTGCAGACATCAACTTAATGGTGAATATAGAGCATAGTAATAGCTAATCATAAAGAAAGGAAGAACATTGTAATTTCACACTATTTCACCAGCAACAATAGCTAGAATGTGCAATACTGTTGATCCATCTATTGCTTCCATCCATCTTATTCATCTCTCTCCATTGAATTAATTTATATCCATCTAATGCATTCATTCCCCTGTAGTCCCCCAGTGGTGAGTTGTCCTAAGCAGTGTACAGTGAGCATACAAATTGTAATACGAAGATAAAGACACTTTGGAAGATATTGTATAAAATGATGAACGTAAGCCATGAAACAAGCAATTAAAGCTGCAGTTCAAACTGCTGTAGGTAAGATGTGAGCATTGTAAAGTGAGACAGCAGAAGAGAGCGGTAGAGCGCATGTTTTTGAAAATGAACCACCAAAAAAAACACCCTCTCTTTCCGCTCCCTCCCTATATTTCTCAGTTTATTTTGCATTCACGCAGCTGAGATTGACAAGCAAGATGGATTCCCTGAACCAATCAGGGAAGAGATGTCCTGATTGGCTCATTCAGAGGCAGGCGTACTCAACTGAAAATAGATATTCTTTCTGCACCTTTCCTTCACTAATAGCCAACGGTTGACAATGGCATTTCTAACTAATGACCCTTAAGATAGTGAGACCTTACCTACAGCACCTTTAAGGGATGCAGTGGACAGCTGTGTGACAAGCGTGTCGTCACTGCGTTCCTAGTTCATCGTTACCAAGGAGAACGGCCTGCATGCATCCAATACAAAACATGAGATGAGCCAAGCGTCAGCATGCTGCTGGGAAACAAAAGAAAACAATCCAGTTTGAGTAGGGGGAACGGAATGAAGATCTGTTGTTTTATCACCTTTGGAGGAATGAAAATAAATCAAACAGTCACAATCTCAAAGACGTGTTCCTTGCCCTTGAGACACGACGCTCGTCAAGCCCCTCGCTAATGCTGACGTCTCCGGGGACAATGCTGGCGTAGTGGGCGTGTTCATTCAGTCGGGATGCTGGTGAGGGGGCTGAGTGCGGGCGGTGAGGGGCCCCTCCCAGGACTCATGGGGGAGATGGCCCTGTGGCTGTAGTACTCCACCACTTGCTTGGGAACCTCTGCCAACACGCATTTGGCTAGCGCCGCCGGGGAAGCCTGCGACGAGAGAGAACGGCTACAAGTTCAGAAACACTCCCAAACACTTGAGCTGGAGCCACACATGGCCGCAATTAAACAAAGAGAACTTGAGTGCAGAGGTTTTGACGCTCGGGGGGCGAGACGAGCGATCTGCAGTAGGGTGCAGTGCGACTGGCAAAAGCTGAGGGCACATTAGCAAGAGCTGGATCCGTTCTTTTGTTTTATGGGGATCATGGTCTAATTAGGGCCTAATCTCTGTTTTAATTATCATCTGTAAAAATGTGAGATTGACCAGGCATTCTCATAATGCAGTTTAGTAGTTAATAGCTAATAGTTTTTCATATACATGACAGGCACGTAAAAATGGCTCCAATTCTAAATCTTTAATGTAGGTCAGTTGGAAGAATGAAATCCAAAATCCAAAAAGATGTGCTCTTCAATGCATCATGGATAAGCCCAATGTTAGAGGCAGCCTTTAAATGCATGCAACACATTTATGATGCATTATTTATCCTCTGGACCTCATCCAGCACATTACACCCATCTGCAGCATTGCCGAGGCATGCAAATGCTCTGTGTTTGCTCTTTGAAAGCACAGCCTGTCTATGAGTTCCCTGAACACGTGCCGTAAGCCATGCTGTCCATAAAATACCACAAGGATAACTATGTGGGGAAAAAAGAAAAAGAGCATTTTCTTTGGAGAGCTGTGAAAAGGCTCCTCTCTCCGTCTGTATTTGTGTCTGTTGCCATGTGAAAGCACCGACCCCCAGCATGCAGCGGTAGAGCCGGTGAGAAATAAGTAGATGACGCGAAAGACCCAGAGTGTGGTGGAAGTGAGAAAGAAACAAACCGTTTTGAAGTCCCTGAAGGGCACAAACTGAACAATGTCCCTAAGGACCGGCTCTCCCTTTGGCGAGCGCAGGACCCCGTCGTCTCCGTCCAAGATCTGCATGTCTGTGAAGTCTGCGTTGCCCACGCCGACGATGATGATGGACAGGGGCTGGTAGGAGGCGCGCACGATGGCCTCGCGTGTGTCCGCCATGTCGGTCACCACGCCGTCTGTCAGGATGAGCAGAATGTGGTACCGCTGTTGGGAGGAAGAAGAACAGCCCACTCAGTATTTTTTGTCACTTACATCGTTGGCACCTCCCGGTTGATTAATGTTTCCTGAATGAAGAAATCCAATATAAAAATTGGTATATTATTATAATAATGTGACATAAAAATGTGACGTCCAAGGAACGGCGGTACAGCCCTTTAATAACAAGCTCCTTAAGTTTCCACAATGGATTTCAATTGAGTGGAACTTTTTAAAGAGGACATATTATACCACCAGGTGTGAGTGTGATTAGCCTTACAAGCCGTTTCGAAAATCTGCCCCATATGACATCACTAGTGGGTGTGTCTATCTAGATCTGTGCTGGATAGATGAGCAAGGTTTACTTCAGTCCACTGGGTAGGCTGGTAGACACTCCCACTAGTGATGTCATATGGGGCCGATTTTTTTATTTATTCTTTTAAGATTGTGTTACTATGTAATACAATAAATACACATATGATATCTAATGTGATAACAGGATTGATCTTTGTCTCCAGTGTCTCCAGGTCAGTTTCCATAAGAAGTCTTGGCAAGAGACCAAAATGGCTCGGCTGTTGCAGCTAAAAGGTTGTAATATGAAACAGAGCGGCGCCTAGGGTGAAAACAAGTTGAACGTTAATAAAAAAACAGGCGTATATAATCCAGTCAGTTTATGGGAGGTTTTAATTAGATTTTCTAATTTATCGGAACTTCAGCAAGCACAATTGATAAGTCTTGGGGAAATTTGATTAATTGACGTGAGTCTCTTAAATTACACTGCATCATTTCCTTTCATGGATATAAAGTTTTTAAGTGATATCAATGTCAGTTTTATTCCTTTATCACAGTTAGTTAGAATAGTTGGAATGAAAACAAGTGTAGCTCATTAAGTTGATTAAGGGTCTCTGGGAACGCCAGTGCCAATAATTAGCATCATCAGGTACACCTGTGTCTGGCCCGACTATGTAACTATTAAAGATGTAATTAATGAAGATATCAGAAGCCAAGCCATCAAGGTTGTTCACCATCGCAGGACAAAGCTTTTTTATATTTCTATCCCTTTATTTTCTTTCTTTCACATAGAATTCATAGCATAATGAATGACATAGCTAGACCTACATAATGGCTATGGCCATAGCCATAGCCATAGCCCCCCCCCCCCCCTTCAACCACTCGGGCAGTCTAACTTGGGCAGTGAGACGGAATCCAGTGGCGCAGCTTTGGATTCAATTGTAGTGTAACAGACTGTTCTGTGTTTAGTTTGGAAAAGGAGGTGTGTCCCTCGTGATTTGCCGTAGGGGGGAAGTTCGGGGAAGTGTTACGGCTGATGTGTTGTGTGGGTGTGTCTGAGATTAAAGTGAAGCGGAGTTGGCTGCGGAACACACTATCTCGTCTCCGGTGCCGTTCATTGTTTTCTATAATACTATAGTATAGGCGAACCCAGAACGCTCGGCTACAGTAGCATACCCATCTCGCAAATGTAGAGTCCGATTCTCCTGCTGCTGTCATCTTCTCCTCTAGCAGTAACGCGCGTTACTGAGATTTGTATCGAGTAAAATATTACCTTCTTTTTTTTGTAATGCCTTACATTAGCGCATTACAGCAAAAAGTAATACATTACAGTAATCACATTACTTTTGTAACGCGTTACTCCCAACACTGATCCTAACATACAGAAGAACAGGCTTACCATTTGCCCTTGTCTAAGAGGTTGCATTACATTTCGCTGATGTAAATTCATTAACACAGCGACACTTTCTCTGTTACCGCCTTGCTACGTCGGCCTGTTTTGAGCGTTAGGTAGCCGCTACAGAGTGGGCGTAGCCAAAACACTTCCAAGAAGTCCCTCAGTCGGAACGCGCCTATTGTGTATGAAGGGGAATCAAACTCCCTGGCATCTCATTATGCATCAGCATTCAGCACATAATGTTTAATTTAAGGGAGATGAATATAAAGTTAATTCATGAATAAATAAGGCATTTGCTTTCGTATGAACCCATCCCAAAATAATGATCCACCATATACATTCCTAAAGGAACATAAATGGACATTCATTTGACTTTTTTTTTTTTTTACAAGAACTGCAACTTCAGGGCATTAATGAGGCCCAGATCAACCCCGAAACGATTAAAAGCTGTGAGTCGCTATTTTGTCATTGTAATCAATTGGAACCCTGCATTCCGTGCACTGCTATTGCGTTGCTGAGGGCTTGGCTTTTCATGGTTTCCAATATCATTTTTAGTGACTTTGATGGATGGAAACTGAACTCTCTAGGGGGATCGGGGGGCATGCCCCCCCCTCCCCTATAAAATCTAGACGATTTTCTTGGGAATAGGAATACTACTAAAAAGTGTTTGAATGCAAAGTCAAAGGTTAATTTTGTTATTAGTTGCTCATTTATGGATGCCTTAATGTTCAAGGCAGTTTTCTAGGTAGTTGAGAAAGATAGATGTTTTTTCTTCCAGCTATCACAAGGTTATTGCAAATTAAGATTCTGCTGCTTTCTCTTGCAAACAGTCCCTAGATGCATGGAGAAACCACTCGCCGGCGTTGCCAGGCCCCAGTAATTAAAGGGAAACTTCACCCATTTCCATTAAGTTTTGTATCGTTAGAAACCCACTCATATTTTTGAATGGTCGTGCATCATTCCCTTATTTTCTGGAGACTGGAGAGATCCATATCGATCTCCAACACTTCCTGTTTAAGATGACGCAATATGACAATTTTTGCGTAGAAGTAAATAGGAAGTGTAAGAGGGGAGGATTCTCGTAAGACTATAAGCACTAGTCCCACCCCTCTATAGGGGGTGGGACCCACTGATGCTACAGACCTATTAGAGCAGTGCCAGTGGGTGGGACTTCACCAGCAGAAACTAACATCCACAGCGTCTGAAGCTAGGCTAACAGAGGCTGTTGATAAAACTGAAGTACAATGGCGGAAGGTACTGGATCTGACATAGAAGATGGCACCATGCAAAAGTTCACCATTTCGAAAGAAATACAAACGAGGACTAATTCACTGAGTTCACCAACTAATACTCTTCACTAGAAATGTTGTGTGAAATGATTTTCAAGCAGCCTTTCGGTATCAGCTTGGTAGATGGAACAGCGAGGTGTCCGATAGGCGGAGATATAGATAAGCGGGAGTGGCCAGCGAAGCTGGGCATCGTGTTGCATGGTGGGAGTTGTTGTCTTCAATCCACAAGCGCCAAAAAGTCACTTTCTGCCTTTTCTCGGTCAAGACGGCACCAAATTAGAATTTTATTTTATTATTCGACTACATATAGGACCCAATTTCAATACATATTCATGCCTCCACCGGTGAAATACTCCTTTAAGTTACGCCATTGGCCATTCAAGGCTGAATTCTAAATGTTACATCTCAAAACTTTTCTAAAATAAGCCATCCGTTTTTTCCAACAATAATTTAATGTTGACAACGGAATGTTGATTTAACATAGTTTCAATGACTGTTTGCTTTCTGGGAGATGTTTTGGCCATATCTGGGATTCCCCCCATTGTCAGAACAGAACCAAATTAGCCAGGTCAGCTGTAAGCCTGGCAGAATTATGCCTCCTACACTACCCCTAGACAGTGGGATTTTAAAGGGGACATACTATACCACCAGGTGTGAGTTTGACTCACACCTGGTGCTATAATATGTCACCTTTAACAGCCGCTACAAAGTGAAATACTACACAAAAGGATGTCAGAGGCTTTCAGGCCCTAGTTCAACTTAAAGAGTTGCCACAGATTTATAGGCATATTAATAAGAAGGGTGTCCACACAGTCTTCTTGTTTGGTTCGGTGAATATCTATTGTCCCAATAACAGTTACTGTAGTTAGTATTAATTAGTTAGTAGTAGTAGTTACAATTTAGGATCTTAAAGCATTTTAAGCAAAGTCACCATGGACTTCATCCTTCATCCTTAGACTGAGGATCTAAGGTCTAAGGATGATAAGATACTAAAATTATCTTATGGTTCATAAGATAATTTATAAAGCTTAAGTTAATGATTTACAAACTATTTAAAATGCGTTAATAATGCTTTTTAAACACTAAATAATGCTGCAATCATGATAAGTTCAGGTAGTTATAAAGCATTAGTTTAGTCTTAGTACCAAGAAATTACATTAACAAGCAGTAAGCCATGCCATAGATAGTCCTGACTTTAGATGAGCTCATACAAAAGACTTGACTAATGCTTTCTAACTACCTGAAATAATCATGAATTGCAGCATTGCTAAGTGTTAACAAAGCGTTATCAACACATAGTTTGAAAATCATCTAGCTTTGCTTGATACATTACATTCTAAATTTTTACTACTTACACTTTTATCATTGCCAAATTCCCAGGTGTTCTAAAGTGCTACCAGATTTTCATAATACATAAAAACAATACATTCAAGAAACCACAACAGAGAAAGTAAACAAAATAATGGGAGATGCTCATCCATAAAAAACAGCAGCTACAGTATGTAGCTATCCTATTCCTCCTGCCTTTCCTGAAGTGATTCCTAGGGCATTAATAGAGGATGTAAATAAAGCATGAGGGGAAATATTGCCACTGCATCCACCGTTTAATGGACCTAACGCCAACACACAAACCTTTCAGATACCGTGGCTTTCATTAGAGCAAACTATTCTGTTCTCTAAAAGCAACAGAGAGTGGATTACTCTGGGGAGAAAAAAGTATGAAAATCAGGGCCATGGCAATAATGTCCTATCATATCATCAGCTACATCTCTCTCTCCCTCGTAAGAGAGTATGAAAAGAGACCTACCGAAGCATCTTTAATGGTCCCCTCCCCTGCAGCGAGCTTGGCTATCCGGCTGATGATGGGAGACACGTTGGTGGGCCCGTAGAGCTGGATCTTGGGAAGGCAGTTCTGGTAAGCCTCAACCACCCCTTGGATCTCTGGTCGATAGGGGCACAGCATCCATAAATGCCAAAATACAAGACACATCTAGGTAGATAAACTAGTGGTCTGATTAGTTGAGCAATATATACATGAATATCATACTGTACAAGTTCTGGAAATGTGTCTACTTACCTTCACATTCATCATCTTCAGGGTTGAAATTAATAGCAAAGTCATGGGAAACCTGTAAAGTTGAAAGAATGCAAAGCGAAGAATATATCACCAGATAGTTTTCCCAATAACAAAGCAAAGTGAGCATATGTCGTATATCTGCCGGCGGTATACTTTCAGAAACTGGAAGTAGATATAAATCCTAAAGCAAAGAATATTACCAGATGGTTTTCCCAATAACAAAGCAAAGTGAGCGTATGTCCAATATCTGCCAGCGGTATACAATCAGAAACTCAAATTAGATATAAATTCTACACCTGTTATCAGCATTGGGAAAGTATGGTCAATAGAAGAATGTTATACTGTCATGAGGCTACCCCATTTAAAAATCTCATAACCACTAAAATTCCCCAATTACGTTCCCCATTCTAGATTGCAACTGGGAACTCAGAGGAGAGAATTAAAAGCAAATGTATCAAAAAGAACCATGGTGGTTTAATTTAACTTAGTACGTATTTGTTTTAAACTAAAACAAATAAAGATATGAAGTCATAAAAATGCAAATTTTAATGCCTGCTATTGTGTCAAATAAAACGATGTTATCTTGGCAATAGTATGAGGCCTTCTCTTCGGTAAGTTGGCCAGGCAGTTTCTCATCTTATTGCAGATCTTGCTAAACTTAATAATTTTTCCGGACAACTATACGTTCATCCAAATAAAAGAGAACATAAAGGCATGTTTAAACATCGGATTGACAGGAAAAGGACTCAATGCCCCCCCCCGGATTAATCAATGATACTTATGGTTGTAATGTTCTCCAGAACACTGAATCAACTCTGCATCTGTGATTGACAAAATGAGATGTGAGGTAAAACTGCTCATTGAAAAACGCCTTTCTGATCCAAAAAGGCTGTGATAGAGTTTCCTAAGGTTTCAGTACGGAGGAGAGAGCTAGGCTAAATCTGTGACCTATGATGGAATAAAGCTCAGAATCAAAGCAACTCAACAAGCTTTCCAAACCTTTTCAGTTTTATTTTTATTTCCTCAAAATATCTTTTGACAGGATAATTTTCTGAGCCAGGATTTTCTTGAAAAGGGCTTTCTGACAGAATGACATGAACATTTAGAAAATAGGTCACACATGAACGCCTGTTTGGTAAACTGTCTCAGCTTGGCGGGAATATTAATGCTAATAAGACCATACAATTATAGATTGTTAAAAACATACTGTCTTGTGTGTGAATGTAAAAGGAAAATAACAAAAAGGGAAGACATGCAGAGAAGATTGCAAACAGTCCGGAGAATAAAAGGTGACTTAATATACCTCATAATTTGGTGGAATTCGGGCTCCAAATCCCAAGGCTGAAAATCTTTTGTCACTGAAACACAACGAAATAAATAGAGGGATTCATTATTTGATGTATTCTTAATCTAACATTACATTCAAACCTTGCCAAATGAAGACAGACGTATATTAGTACACACAAACACATTCTCAAGTACAACGCCAAACAACTCACTTTAATATTTTAAATCCATTATGCTGCTTGTGCAACCATCATCATTTGTAAATAATTGTGCATTGCTCATTTGCATGTACTGACCATTTGGATGGCTCTGCTATGATCAAATGAAAAAATATGTATGAGAAATTCATATGAACACTTATCCAAGAACAAAGCCCTTCTTGTCTGCCTTTCCACAGTCTCAAAAACATCCCTGCCTTACAATCTCACATGTAATTCCCTGTTCCCTACACATAGAGTGTTGTATCCTTTTTTCAAGTGTTTGTTTGGTAATTTACTTAGGTGTTGTATAATGCTACATGGATGGTCAGATATCACAATGTCACAAGCTGTACTTCTGTACAACAGCTCGTGTTTGAGAATAAATCCTAGTACTCCAGCATTAAAAAGAAGGATCAGGAGAAGAACTCCACAGGGTAGGAGGAAATCCTGTTGGGAGTATCACCACGCAGATCCCAGCTCTCCAAAGGATACCCAATGCAACGCTGCCACCGCATGCCACACCACACAACGCATGCAGAGAGCTTATTTTAGAAAGATGTGACTCTGTAAACCGTCCTATTGTGTCTACTATCCGTTGAAGCCAAAATAAAAGCGCGTTCTCTCATATTATCCGGGGTAAGTTGATAGAAAATGTACCATGGGAAGTAAATATGAGAGTCAGGTTGCTGCAGGGAGCTCTGACAGTGTGTGTGGGTTCCCCCTCTGCTCAGCCTAATGATGGATTTTATATGAACAGGACCATAGCTTACACTAATTCAGCCCTACAACGCTGCAGTACAGTGAGTGGGTTAAAGTATCAAGCGAGCAGAAATTGTTCAGAGGAGTACATTAAAATGCTACCATGGAGTCGGACTTTCCTCATTTCACATTCCTACGGTTAAAATAAAAATGTGCCATAAATATTTAACATCTTTTTTAGGGAATAAGTCAGCAAGATAGCCTCAAGTAGAAATTCCCTTGGCAGACAAAATCTAAATTTTAATATTGCTGATAAAGGAGGAACCTAAAGCCTAAAGGCGTCAGAAAGAATAATTAGTCATCAATTAGTAATGTTGATGATTTGGACAACATACTTTGGCCCATTGGTTCCAAGCTTGCGAAAAAGGTTTTAATAGCCTTTCGGTAATAAGTGTCATGAACATTATTCAAAGTGTACTTCATTTGACAAATAATCCTATGGTTTCATTTGGCAACATGAACATGGAGCGCTGGCCGGAACACATTCAAATGTCCCATCGATTCTAAAAACAGACTGGTTTGAATCATGTTTGACACGATAGCAATGAGTAATGCACACTTCTAGAGATGGCCATTTTAAGCATTGTTTTACTGCTATATCTGTCTTGATGCACACACCACATTCGAAGAGGCTCATTGTAAATAGCATATTGAACCCAGGGAAAGAGTGCTCTGGTCACAGTAAAGGATCCTCTGCCCACACAGAAAAGAGCCAGCCATAATGCACTCGCAGCAGAGGAGACTAGAATTCCACATCACCTGATTTACTACAAGAGATTTCCTCTGGTGGCAGCTGGTTGTGAATCAGAAGCAGTCTTTACAAATAGAAGAGCTGCCCACACATGCCATTATTGTAAGGTATGTTTGCATAAATGAAGGTGCTACATGGAAATATAAATGCACACACACGTGAGATGAAATAGTGTAGCAACGTGACCAGGCTACATGGGATATCCGTGGTATTGCAATGTCTCTAGAGTGATCTGCGATGCTATAATTAGTAATAAAGTCCTTGCGTAACATTCAATGGGAGGATGTGCATAAATCAAAGTCAGAGGGTGCTAATCCTCGTTTGACATCCACAAAGGAGAGGCCATTTTCTCTCATACCGCCAAAAAGTCAAAAATAAATTGATGTTCATCCTTTTGTTGCCAACAAGCATCCGCCTTTCATTTATAACTCAATGCATCAGCTGTCAACTACAAATCCCAATCCATGAGTCATTAGGGCAGCCTGTATGAACTAATGGTAGTATACTATTAGTTATAAACAAATGCAATACTGATATTCGTTATAAACTATGATGTTTAATGATGGATACACTATTAATTATGAAGAAATGGTTTACTGATATTTATTATAGACGAATATAAACAAATAAGTCATGTGATCTTAAAGAGACAGTGATCCCTATAACACAGAACGAAAAGATGTCAATAACACAGTATGGTGAATTATGTCTATAGAGTCCACCACAAGACTACACTTTGTTGCTCAAATTTAACATTACCCTCCTTCTTGAGCCTCCCCAAATGTCTTGCGATATTGATATCCCCCCTCCCCCTGCGGCCTGTTATAGTTGTTTTATTTTTCTTATGTTTTGTGCGTAGGCTATGTGTGACTGTAGGCTACTGCTGCCTGTCTTGGCCAGGACACTGGAAGAGATGTTTAATCTCAATGATGATTATTATTTTCAACCAACTAATTGTAGTTGCATTGCATTTTAAAATGTCAATGCACTTTTCAGCCCTGAATAACAGTAAAAGCTATTTATAATTGATTTGCATGCATAGTATACAACACTTTCCATTGAACAATTACCCGTTACCATAAATTGCCAAATCTTATAATGTCAATCAAATGCTCACACACTAGCTGCTTTCGGACACACGTGTAAGTCCTGATATTCCCCTGATGGGCCGTATGAGTGAACAACATATCCTGACATTTGTACCCTGAAAATCTCCTGAATAATACTACCCCTGAGGTAGTATTTTTTCCGTAGGAAATGTAAATGACCATATATGTGAATGAGGAGTAGAAAGTCTGTATTTCTCACACCACTTCAGTGGGTGTATTGATGACGCTTCTGCATGTCATTGAGTGGCCCCATGATTGATAATCGGCCGGTTGCCTTTTGTTCGCTGAATGGTTAAAATATATTTAAATGTTGGCAGTGCTTTTAAGAGTTATTTGTCTTGAACGAATGTTATACGTTGTACAATTATAGGCAAAATGTTATTATATTATGCACTCAGAAATTTGTTACATTATCGACTGGGGTTTCCACATTATTGTTATGGGTTTAATTACAACTAGAGGTTGAGAAAATACTAGTTTATTTACTAATGGTAAACTGATAGTGTGGGATGAAGTCAGTGTTATGGCTTGACGTTGTTTTTAGTTTGTAGGAGGGTGAACTGTGCAAAATGACTGGAGAGAAAATCTAATTTGTTTTCACACTGTTCCAACATGACATTGCTGAGATGGAGGTGGCAACTGATCTTGTCTCGCTGGGCTTAATATACCAGTCGCCAACTTTGCACAGAGGCGTCATCGTAGGACAAAAACCTCTGTGTTAAGGGTCTGTTAATATAATGAAACAGTCAGCCACCGATTTACAAATTGACTCACAGGACCAAATAACAGAGACACCAAAACCAACAGGACAGGTGGATTAAATCAAATAGTAAGAAAAAAAAAAAGCGTATGTAACGACAATAGCGATAAGGAACTGAACAGTTAGGGAGGATGAGCAGAAAAGAGGGAGCTTTTGTAAATGTGCATGAATGTTTCCATTCTTTTCAACAGGTTCTGTGTTTTTTGATGTTAGAAAGGGGGATGGTTCGTCTGAAGGAGGGATTTCAACCGATGGACCAACCTGTCGTAGTCCTGACAGATCTCTCCCACTGCGATCAGGGCCTTGAGGTACTCATTGGGCTGGTAGGGGTTGATGTAGTGCAGGGAGCAACTGTTCCGGGGGTCCCCATTGGAGGCTGTGAAATCAATGGCTACCTGAAAAAACATATTTTTTATGAGTAACCATTGTATTAGATGTTTACAATATTCACCACATTGACAGCCAATTGCCAGCAATTACTTGTGCTAATAATATTATTAATGATAATATAATAATAGCAACAACACTATTGTTGAATTCATATGAATTCATACGTTGAATACAATAATCACAGCTATGAATAATACAAAAGGA
This sequence comes from Gadus macrocephalus, assembly GCF_031168955.1. Classification (NCBI taxonomy): domain Eukaryota; kingdom Metazoa; phylum Chordata; class Actinopteri; order Gadiformes; family Gadidae; genus Gadus; species Gadus macrocephalus. Next base: position 8,711,194 of record NC_082395.1, read on the forward strand.
GAGAACTCACTTTTTCTATTCAATATTGTTATCATCAATTACAGTATTATATTATATTATATTATAAATAGACAATACCAATACCAAAACAACACACATTAAATTGTGTCCACTGATGAAATGCAAATTGCAAAAAAATAAGTAAAGTAGGCTACAGCATATGATGTAAAAGCGTATCCTTGAACAAAGTTCAGTTGAAGTTCAGTCATAGGCCAATGTATCATATTTTATTAATTATTCATTTTTAAAACATGTATATTTGCTGATATATCCGTGAAGCGATGTTCCACACCTACACAGACCCATATCTAGAGCACCCACACACAGGGAGGCAGCAACTGCAAGGAAAAGCTAGTGTGTTCCTGGAACCATGTGGTGCACTTGATTAATATTCATTGCCTCTGTAATTCAGTCAGCAAGAGAGAGGTATCGCCAGGGAGTGAACAGTAAAGGGCCAGAGTTGGAATACATTTCTGTGTTCATTCCAAGAGATTGCCTCCAGCAGGATAGCTTTCATCAAACATGAAGCAGAAATACACTGGAAATACCCACTGGGAGGAAAAGTCTATGTTTCAGATAAATGTAACATTTAATCATAATATAACTCTGGGTGGGACTGTTTCCAGTCTGTTAACGGCCCAGTTGTGGATATATGACAGACACATCGAGTTATATTCTACCTTCTGTAGCGAAGTCGGAAAGATGGACAGGATACCCTACTGTGTTGCTCTCACCTACTGATCAAAGGTGACGTGTTGCTGAAACTAGCTAATGTGATTTACCGTAAAGTGGATCTGGCATCCTCCCATGATGTAGTCCAAGAAGGAGTACACTCTGTGGAGCTGATGGGAAAGAAAACACCAACAGCATACCGTTGTCAGGCACTTCTAGCAGTCACAGTGGCTGTGTTGATCACAGTTGACAATCACTCATTCAATTGCGACATGTTCCATCAAATGTCTTTTTTTTTTTTTCATCAAATGTCCTCATTTTGAGGAATGCATTGTGGCGTTCGTTCCACACACAACCATTTCTGGACGGGCTGTTTTACGAGCCTGTTTTATGAGCCAACATGAAAAGATGTGCGGATCTCTGTGCGTTCCCGAACTATCGACTTGTTGTGTAGTAATCAACCGTTCGACCGTGGGAATGGTTCGGCCCTAACCTTAAGGTCGCTGAGGATGACAACACCAGAGTTCTTGTAATTCCTTTTCTTTTGCTTGTACTTTGGATTTACACAATCCCACGACACCTTCAAGATTGACATGGAAAGAAGAAAGAAGACTGTACATTTAATATTAATCTTAAACACTTAATCATATACATATATATATATATATATATTGTATTTTTATTATTATTGTGTATATATATATTTACATTTATTAAAACGCTAAGTATGCATCATGATGTTTAAATGCTGAATCATGGTACAAAAAAAATTAGGAATGATAAATAAAAAATCATACCTTGATCCCACTGGATATTTTCTGCATGTCCCTGAAAGTTGCATAGAACTCCCCAATGAAGTCATGCTTTCCTCTGGAGTCATAATCCCAGACAAGGCACTGTTGCACACATACACACAGAGAATAAATCCCTCTCCTCTGTTCATAGTACAGTACACACACTCACACAGACACACACAAACCCACAT
>NC_082395.1:9032850-9057850 GCF_031168955.1 Gadus macrocephalus
GACACAATAATGTATCCTACTGATGATAAATCATTTTACGATTAATAACTACACAATGACCAATAATAATAATAACAATTACTCTAGACAATACCTCCGATGTGACGTCATGATGATCAAGCCCGTAAGAAATGCTTTATTTTTTCTTTCTTTACAAATCATGCTATTCCAAAGTGATTGGGACAAATTCGGCCATTTGTTGAGGACATGTAATGACACCTATGGCTTTTATAAACCTGTTTTGCCCCCCAAAAATATATATATTGTGGTTTCCATGAAACTGAACTTGAAACCAGTTGTAAATAATAGTTTTTAATAAAGTTGAAACCGGACATTATTTAAATGTAAGAGGATAGCACTGTTCCTAAGATGCTCATGTGGATTTGATCTTCTCAAGTAGGCCTATGCTGCGAACAGGCACATGAAACTTGTCACATAACGTTTTTCTAAAAACAACACGTGACAATTTTTGGGGATGGCGCAATATCTAGTTTCGTTCAAATGACGTGGGATGTAGAGAAATGACGCGATTGGAAACAACCCCCCGCACCCATAAAAGCCGTCAGTCAGTGACGTCAGCCTATAGTCGTGACTCTTTCTTCTCCTTACCGGCATTGTACGCATTGATCGCCGTTGGAAGAAGCATCGAATATCAATCTTAACTTCTAATTTATTTCTTATCAACTTCACAACCAATGCTCCATTCCCTGAGCCACATTGGATCAAGGTAATGACGTCCTGCGGTAGATTATCTAGGCCTGCTTTTTTAGTTCCCTTGACGGGGTGACACCGGTTTAGCTATTTTAGCTAGCCGGGAGCGTTAAGAAATTGTTTATTCTTAAAAATAATCGAGTTAAGAGAAATCATATCGTGTAAACATATGCGGTGGACGTTAATGTAATAATAATAGCCATTAATGTCTCGTTCATCTGCTGGGAAATGGGTCTTATTGGTGTATTAACGGGAATAAGGATGGCTAGGTTAGCAGCTAGATACTAGCATTGAATGCGATTACGCAAACCAAAAAAATACCCTCGTCTTTTACACATCTATCCAATTTCGCCGAACGCCTCGTTCGTTATCTTCTTTATGTGTTGTATTTGTTTCCTAGTATGTCATTATTTTTAACATTAAGGCAAAGAATGTACTTTGAGCAAACCTGCCTCCAGGGGTCGCTGTACTAAACATGTTCATACGTAGATGAAAATCCAGTTCACCGAACAGGCTTTTTTTCTTCTTCAGGCCTCGTTTCACCAGCCCCATCCCAGCCCAGTAACTCGTTATTTTTTAAGATAAATCCTTGTCAAACCGCCAAAGTGGAGAGTTTCGCTGCAGAAGGGAGTGCTTGTCGTTTCAGGTCTGTGACCTTTGCCCTTATTTTAATAAAAATGTGTTTCCTTTGTTAATGTGGCAACATTTGTGTAACGTGTCGGCACTAGCCTAGTTAAATCACACGGTACAAACGGGAGTAGGTCCAAGCTTATGCTTTCCCTCCTTCCTTCCTTCCTTGCAGCAAGTTCCCCGGCAAACACTCAGGAGGGGGCCCTCAGCGATGGGTGCCTTCTAGGCAAGACGCCTTAAATGAAAAAGGGAGACATGACAAAACCTTCCGCAAAGTGAGAGGGTATGTTCACGTCCAATAAAATCAAGCAATCCGATGCTTGCCTACATGACAATAGGTCCCACATAACTATCTTAATTTTGATACGACGGAACCTTATTTCCAATGTGACTGGTGACACGTTCTTTTTTCTTTTATTAGCATACTCAACAAGCTTACCCCTGAGAAGTTTGACAAGCTATGCCTCGACCTTCTGAACGCTGGCATAGAGTCTAAAGTTGTCCTGAAGGGGATCATCTTGTTGGTAAGTATTTGCTTAGTTATTTCACTTTATTGAAATTGTAACTGGTCAAATGAACTTTTGCTTCATGCATGTATTTTTTTAGATTGTTGACAAAGCCCTTGAAGAGCCCAAGTATAGCTTGCTATATGCTCAGCTATGTCTCCGCTTGGCAGAGGAAGCACCCAACTTTGACAGCTCATCCCCAGAGATTCAAACTACACAAAAGCAGAGCACAGTAAGATGTTTGAAAATCAGTGTCCAGAATTTAATCTTGATCTGTTCTTGCACAGGTCTACATTTATTCATTGCTAGTAAATGGCAATTGATGGTATGGCCGATACTTTATTTTCAAGATTAGTGTCACCTGTCATAAATTAATTGCACCATTGGAAATCTCAATCTCTGCATTCAATGACACTCTGGCAAAACCAAAAACACTCTGGCATAAAAGTCTATAAATTTTGATAACTGTATTCTGGATGTAATTTTTATGTTTGTCTTTTTCAGACATTCAGGCGTATTCTTCTTTCTAACCTTCAAGAGGAGTTTGAAAATCGTGCCAAAAATGTTGAAAGTGAGTTGTTTTTCAAATAGGTTTGACATAAAATTCATTGATTAATACAAATTGCATTGAATTAACTGAAATCCTATTTTGACTACATTTTAGTGTACGATAAACAAGATGGCCCTCTCACAACCGAGGAGGAAGAGCAACGCACAATTGCCAAGATCAAAATGCTGGGAAACATCAAATTCATTGGGGAGCTTGGCAAACTTAATCTCATCCATGAATCCATCCTTCATAAGTGTATTAAAACGGTATGTTTAGAAAAGTATCAATTTGGTGTTTATTAATGGCCAATTTGCAGAAATTTACTTTATTATCTAAATTGTGTCATGTTAAGATTGTTTTGCTGGATAGCAAGTTCCAATAGTATACACATGTAGTTTATAAACATACATGTAAAGTGACATCCTCTGAGACTATTTCAGAATTTCCTTTTTAATGTGAGCATGACATTCAATAGTGCAGTACAGTGAAGTTCAACATGATTCATATGTAAATGCATTTTGAGGTGTGTTATGATACCTTTTTTTTTTTTATCAGCTTCTGGAAAAGAAGAAAACCCAGGTTAATGATATGGGAGAAGACCTGGAATGCCTCTGTCAGATCATGAGAACAGTGGGACCCAGACTGGATCATAAAAAGGCGAAGGTTAGCCCCATGTGCATCAGATTCCTTATTGCCATGACTGCAGCTGGCCTACCTAGTGTTGCACAGAATTGAAGCTGTTAATCCATAAAACGTGGATTTGAATGGTGAAATTCTACTTGTTTTTAATACACCTCTAATTACTGCTGCTATTTCTATTGCAGTCTTTAATGGATCAGTACTTCCGGAGAATGGATTGCTTGATGAACAGCAAGGAGTTGTCTGCCAGGATCCGCTTCTTGCTACAAGACATAGTGGAGTTGCGTGAGAACAATTGGGTTCCTCGCAAGCCTTTCATGGACAACACACCCAAGACCATCAATCAGATTCGTCAGGTAAAGAGATTTTCCATTTGTTTTTTGTTATAGCGAAATAGAATGAGATTATTTTATAAATTCACATTGCTTTCCTTCATTTTTGAACCACTTTTTAACTCGTCACCATTGTAATTGAAGGGGTTCTTCCTCAATGTTCAGTCAAAGGACGGCAAACGTTGAAGATTAATTATTTTGTGTGTGTATTTATCGATTTTTGTCTTTCCCTTTATGCAGGAAGCAGGTATATTTGGTCACAACCTGACCCAGGAAATGAGGGATAACTTCTTCATGGAGAGCGTCTTCCTGTCATCTGCTCACAAGCTTGACAGGGGAACCCTGGGGGGGTTAGCTGATATGTTTGGGCAAATGCCTGGTATGTGAATCCACAACGCCTCCTCTGTAGGGATGTGCTACTGTTTTTAGCATTGACATGTTTGCCTAAAAAGTGATGTCCAAATGGTCTTCTCCCATCGTCCCTGGAGTGTGACGTGTTCTTTTGCTCAATAGGCAGTGGTATTGGCACAGGCCCAGGGGTGATTGAAGACTGCTATAACCCGAATATGGACCGCCACCGTATTAACCCGCGCTTCAACGGCCACAATGCTCTCAACGCCCCGTCCCAGTCTCAGTTCAACATGGGAGGCAGAACTCTGATCAAACCCAACCAGGTAAATAACGTCTATTCCCCACTAGGCCTGCCGCTCTCATTTTGGATTTTTAATTTTATACAAACGCGAACATTTTGAGTAATTTTTGCATTTTGTTCTAGGGACCGACTCTGTACAAAACCCCGAACCAGAATCACTCAATGCTGCTGCAGCAGCAGCAGCAGCAGCAGCTGCAGCAACAGCAGTCTAAGAATGGGGGACCGCAATTTGTCAAGAAGGGCCGCCTTGGAGCAGATGAGGTACAAAACTGAAGTTCTTATCTCTTTTTGGTCCAATTTAACAACCAATTATAAAATCTTTTTTTTTACACGCTCCTAACCGTTAATATTTGCATACTTTAAGACTTAAGTTATTTATAGGCCTATACCTAAAAAGCTTTCACTCTAACCCTGATGTGACATTTGGTTGAATACTTATTTTGAAGTAACACTGGTTGCCTTTATCTTTCTAGATAAGTTTAAGACCTGCACAATTCAGTTTTAATAAAACTCAAATGACGAAGCTGCAGCCACAGACTCCAAATATGATTCCTCCTAGTGCTCAGCCAATACGCACACGAACACCTCCTCTGGCAGAAGTAAGCATATGCATAAGGTTTTCCTTAACCTAAACACATATCCCACTATAGAAGCCCCATGTTAACTTGCCATGCCTTTTGTTTTGTTTGTTTCTCAACAGCTTGGCTTGAAGGCAAACCCTCTACCAATTCAGGAGAAGCCTCCAAAGCCCACCAAGAAAACGCTTTCAAAGGAAGAAATGCTTACAATGACCGTGCGTTTTTCTTAATTCCACTCATTTTTTGTCAGTATGACTGGTGTCATTCTTGGATGCAGACATAACGTTGCCCATTTCCCCTTCAGGAGGCCCTGCTGGTTAAATACCTCAGCAGCAAGGACCTCGAGGAGGCTGTGAACGCTGTGAAGGAGATGAAGGCCCCAAAACACTTTGTACCAGAGATGCTGAGGAAGCTTGTGGTGTATTCACTGGAGCGCCCGGACGAGGAGCAGGAGCAGACTAGCGTGCTGATCCACGGGCTCTGCACCGATGGCCTCGTCACCGGGGAAAACCTCATCCAGGTTGGTTTCACTACCTCCCGAAAGAGTTCTACTGCATTCCGTTCTACAACATCAAGTCTAACCTCACGTTTTGGTTCCCTTCTCGCCAGGCTTTTCTAAGCGTCCTCGACCAGTGTCCCAACATTGAGGACCAGATTCCTAAGGTCAAGTCCTACTTGGCTCAGTTTTGCGCACGGGCCATCATCGCCGACCTGGTGAGCATCGCCGACTTGGCCAGTCCCCTGGAGAATGGAAACCACTTCCCCCTCTTCCTGCTCTGCCTGCAGCAGGTCGCCAAGAGGAACGATCCTGACTGGCTGACTGATCTGTTCCTGCAGAGCAAGGTCAACATGAGCAAGATGCTACCTGGTATGTAGTAACATGGCTGACTTTAGTGTGTCTTTGAGTATTGATTTCTGAAGAGTGCTTTCTTTGCTTACCTCGGATAACTTGTATGACGATGTTAATAGCAATTGACAAATGACCATGAGCCGTTCAATTTAGCACTTTTCCTGTAAGTAGAGAAATTCCCATTCAGCACTTGACCTGTGTTTTAATAATGGTACGGAAAGTCATGCCTTTGGCCAACGCTAATGATTTTGTGTTCAATCCTGCAGAGTGTGACCAAAACAAGGAGAGAATGCTGGAGGTCCTGGATGGCAGAGGCCTGGGCTTCTTGTTCCCCTTGATGAAGCTGGAGAAGGAGCTGCTGAATCAGCTCAAGAAAGACCCCTCTCCCCAGTCCATATACAAGTGGATCCGGGACAACATTTCCCTCAAGCTCCACACTGACCCGGGCTTCGTCAACATCCTGATCACCAGGTACAATCACTGAAAAACCAAAACCTATTCTCCTGATGTGAACCCTGTTTGAATCTCAGGTATTGATCGTGCCCTCTCCCATCAGTTTCTTGCAGTTCATAGACTGCAAGATCTTTGCTGATGACGAGGAAGAACAGCTTGCAGCCCCCACTAAGGAACAGATGGACCAGGAGAAACAGATGCTGCAGGATTTCAAACCGGTGGCGCAGAAATTTCTGCATGATCAAGTTGACCTGCAAGTCTGTGCTCTTTACGCCCTGCAGGTCCACTGCAATTCCAAGGCTTTCCCCAAAGGTATGTGCACATTATCTTGGACCTGCGTGTACAGCAGTGTGCATGTTAAAAGGCAGTCAAACGGGTGTCACTGCCTACTTTTCTAACTGAATTTCCTCTGAACACTTTCGGCAGGCATGTTGCTGCGCTACTTTGTCAACCTGTACGATATGGAGATCATCGAAGAGGAATCTTTCTTGGCTTGGCGAGAAGACATTGTCCAAGAATTCCCAGGAAAAGGAAAAGCCTTGTTTCAGGTAATTTAGCACTGATGTGTTCATAAGCCACCATGCATGGCTCCTCGGCGGAAGGACAATATGCATGCATTTGTGTTGACCTTATTGTGAATCCTTCCTCTGCAGGTGAACCAGTGGCTGACCTGGCTGGAGACGGCTGAGGAAGAAGAGTCTGATGGGGAAGAGGACTGAAACTGAACCAAAGCCTTATGGTTATGATTATGATACAAAGTTGCAGTTTTCTCCCCCTCGTGTCTCTGTGCCCCATTTCAACCATCCCTCTTGACTTACCATTTTGTTACTCGCTGTTTAATTTGTTTTAGCAAATATCCTGCCAATAATTCCCAAATCACTTAGATTCCTCTTGGCTGTCATCTTCTGGGCGACTGATGGGTTCCAATGTCTTGGCGCCAACAAAATGTTCTAGGTTTTGCGCTGTGAATCCTAGAGGCAGTTTGTCTTCTTCAGTCGTTTATACAGGTTATTTGTGCTCATGCTGAGTTCTGAATGGTGGTCTTTAATAACAATTTTATTTTTAAGGCATCTCCATAAGATACATTTGCTTAAACTTTATTTATTTCATCTCATTAACAAAATATTTTGGTCATTTTAAGAATTCTTTTTAAATGCTTTTGGCCGATGAGAGGGAATCATGTGGCCGTGTTGTACAATCATACTTTAACTTGTTTTTTTACATCTTAACAGACAACACCATCTGCGCCTCAGGTTGTAACATAAGACCAGCATTTGCCAAAGAAATACTGTTTTTAAATTGTTAAGAGGACTAAATGGTTTTTTTTTTTTCAGCATCTTGTTTGACAAGTTAAAACTGTTTTCATATTTGCCTGATCCAGACATTGTTTTGTTACCTAGCAATTTTGATGAAATTTATGTCTGATTTTTAAAACTTTTTCTAATTCTATTTAAAAAAGGTTACTGTACTGTAAGAGCTATGACTTTACTGTGCAATAGTTGTTCTTCAATAAAGTTAAAACTCAACAAAATACATTTTTGTCCTTCTTCAAATTCAAGGAAGCCTGTACTATTGCAGTGATTATCTTATTTTGCTGAAACTACCATTGGCCCGAACTATTTATTGTGTAAATCCTGTGTCACATCCAGGGCCGTAGCCAAGGTTTGAAAAATGGTGGGGTCCGGGAGATGTGGTGCACTCATTACAAGTCAAACACGGTGAACAAAGTAACGCGTCTCAAGTAAATAAAGCATTTTCTCATCTGAGAAGTTCAAATGCTGAGTTTTGTGCAGTATTGTAGTTCATCTCGAAGGATTAGAGGTCTGGACCTCGGTGACCTCATAACTGGCTATGGGCATGGTCACGTCAACGGGTCCCAGGTTAGCATGAACATTCCATTACAAGAGTGGCAAATTATTTTCAACTCACGCAAACCAATATAAAGGTGAAACTATCGTGTAAAAAAGTATTGGTAATTCAACAAATTGTGAAACTAGTCTTTACACTCTGCAAATTTTCAGTATAGGCTGAAAGTGTCACACTAATCAGCTCAGGTTTCCTGAGCCTGCAAATGGCTTCAGTCTTGTTTGGTAAAATCATGCGGAAGACTGCTGACCTGACAGCTGTGCTTTAAACCATCATTGAATTTTGGAAATTTTGCATTACTTTTGGAAACCAAGAGTCTGGAAGAATGGAGAGGCACACAATCCAAGATGCTTGAAGTCCATTCTAAAGTTTCCAGAGTGGATTTGGGGAGCCATGTCTTCTGCTGGTGTTGGTCCACTGTGCTTTAAGTTCAGTCAACACAGCTGTCTACCAGGATATAGTACTTCATACTTCCTTAAGCAGACACACCTTATGGAGATGCTGACTTAATTTTCCAGCAGGACTTGGCACCTGCCCACACTGCCAAAAGTACCAAATCCTGGTTCAATGACCGTGGGATTACTGTGCTTGATCGGCCAGCAAACTCACCTGACCTGAACCCCATAGAGAATCTATGGGGCTTTGCCATAGAAAGATCAGACATTAGACCAAACAATGCAGAAGACCTGAAGGCCACTATTGAAGCAACCTGGTCTTCCATAACACCTCAGCAGTTCCACAGGCTGAGCATCCACGTCGCAATGGGCCCAAACCAGGGACTGAGTGAGTACATATGCATGATTAACAGAGGGCCGACATTTCTGTGTATAAAATCCTTTAATTTAATATCCTGTTGGAGCTTTTGAATTTGGGGATTCCATAAACTGTAAGCCATAATCATCAAAATGATAACAAAGGCATGAAATATCTCACTTTCCATGTAATGAGTATAGTATTGGCTTCACATTTTTATTTGAATTACAGAAACTAACTCTTGCATGATATTCAACATTTGAGTTTCACCTGTAAGATGTTTTGTTTGCAATGGATTGCCGTTGAGGATGGCAGTGTATCAGTACAAAAACAATGGACGCATTGGACAACTCTTAGTCATTTTATTTACATGTGTGTAACTCATTTTTCGGTCAGTGTTTGTACCGGTCTTTTGTGGAAAAACCGACTCAAATCTTTTTAAGAAGTTGAATTAAGATGTGATCAAACATAAAAAAAGGACATCTGGTTTACCCCTCTGGACCTCTCCCAATTTGTGGCACATCCAACTATTCATGACTAGTATACACTTAGGCTACAAAACGTTTCTAAATCTACATCTATTCTGAGTGACAAAACAAAAGTCCCTGCAATTGAAACAGACCCATGTAAAAAAAAATAAAACCGCAGCTCCAGACAGCACCCCGGTGGACTTCTCAAATTCCTAGAAAAGTCTCTGAAGTCGGTCTCCCTCAATCGCTGTCGTCGTCCGAGCCTCGGGCGGACCGCGCCGGCTCCGAGCCGTTGTCGGAACGCCGCGGCGAGCCCTCGTTGTCCGACCCGGCGTCGGACCCCCGGGCCGACGCCGCCACGGCCGGCGAGCCGGGCCGGGACCCGTCGCCGTCGTCGTCGGAGCCCGATCGGCGCCCCCTCTTGCTGCCGGTGTCCGACTGCTCGTCCGAGTCGGACTGCCGCTGCGCCCTCCTCTTCTTGACGGGCTGGTCGCTGCCCGAGTCGTCGGAGGCGGCGGCGGCGGAGCGCCGGGGGCTGCCCGCCTCGCTGCCCGAGCGGTTCGGCCCCCCGGCCTCCGAGTCGCTGTCCGAGGCGATGCGCTTCCTTGGGGGGGCGCTCTCGTCGTCCGAGCCAGAGATGCTGCCTTTTTGGGTGCTACGTGGTGACAGATGGCATGAGGTTAACATTTAGCAAATCTACCCCAAAATCACCATAACTTATTATTTGAGTCTATGATGACTTTACCTCATTGAAACAGATTTATTCTACTTTCAATGGGTAAGGGTTCCCTTTCCCTGTTCAAGTGTTTCCACCTACTCCAAGTAGTTGGAGTAGTTCAGGACAAGCCTGGAAACCAAACCGATCTGAAAGCCGATGTCTTATTTGCTCCGGCAAATGTGTCTGGGCCCCCTTCTGTTCAAACTGATTACCAGCAGACTGGCCAAAGGGAAAATCCCAATCGTTGATCAAATATGGGGCGGGTTTTAATATGATGACGGTACAGAGGAGCGCCCTTTGCCGTTGAGGCATTTTTATGAACCACCATAGGGCTGCCGTGTGTGAGTCACACTGTTCCACACACACTGTTTGTTGTAGGTCCATCTAACTACGTCCAGAGGCATTCGGGTCTGCGTCTGTCGATAACGTTCATTGGAAATCAAAAGTGACTGGTACGCATTGTGAATTGGTCATGCGTTGACGTGACTTTACCGCTCGGTAGAATCTTGAATCCACGTTTCACATTCTGTTATATCAGCCATTTTTGTATGTGGTCGTATCCCGAGCTTTGCAGAACCTAAATACGTGTGTTTTGAATGAAACCATATGGAATATGCTCCCATTGACCGGCGCAGCCAGGAAACATCGAGACAACATGTGAAAAAGGAGATGACTCCAGGAGCCTTGCGTCGTGGCTAGACCGCTGTTTTACGGGGCCAGGGGGATTGAAGCGTCGATGCTTACACTACGTTTAAGTGACTGTGTAAAATAGGTGTTACTAATCTCTTTGAATGATGTTTGATGGCGTGTATCTGTCTTGGGATCTTTTTGGATATTTGAAAATGTTACATCTTGTAGGCCAATTTATAAAGCGGAATATAGATGTATGTAATGGGCCCATCTGTAATGTGCCCCCAACTCCAAACAACAGCATAAACCCTACTTACCGATCTTCTGCTATTTTCAGGCCGTCTTCATCCGAAGAGGAGTCTGAAGACGAGATGATGGCCTTGGACTTGATCTTTCCCTTGAGGGAGGGGGGAAGGCGGTCTTGCTGGGACTGGATGGGACGGAATAACAAACACACACATATTTACACAATGCGGTGTCTGATTGTACCCTGGATGATATTTCTTATATTCCTGCGAAACAAAAACTAACCTGGATCCGCTTTCGCTCCTTGGGCTTGCGTTGCTTCTTGGTTCGTGAGCCTCCCTCCCCTTCATCGCTGCCATCATCAGGCCTAATAACAGAGATCAGCCGGTTTAGACAACCACCACCTCGACGACACTACAAAAGGGGGATTCTTTACTCTGTGTGCCGGCCGGGCTTTCACCTCTTCCTTCTCTTGCGAGACTTTTTGTCTCCGTTCTCATCGTCATCTGGCTCGCTACCGCTGCCGCCCTTCTTCTTCCTCCTCTTCTTTGAGGGCAGGTCCTCATCCGAGTCATCGTTGACAAACTCATCCATGTCAGCCCCCTTCTTGCGCTGCCACAGAGAAGAGAGCATAAGAGGTCACACACGGTTGTCTTTGAGGAGGATCAGTGTTTAAACTATGGGGGAGCTGGACTCCCTCATAAACCCCCCTGACAGAAGTTTTGGTGTCCACATTCATCAAAATGTTACTTTTTTTCAAATATATATACAAGGTCTATTTCTAAAAGTCGTCTGCGGGTAAAGGGCTCTGTGGGAAGGAATGTTCACAGTAGTTTTCTGCTACTCTGCTTCAGCCGTTTGATGTGCAAAACTATCGACCTGATCCAGTGAAAACAAAGGTTTCAGTTGCTCAGCAGAGATTCCTGTTGGTAATCTGATCCTGATAAGCTGATTGCATTTTGAAATCCATAAAATGGTTAGCTGAACTCGACCCTGCACAAAGATGAATCAAGGTTTGTATGTTTCCTGGTTTGAGCCGAGATTCTCTTTCATCTGATTGGGCTTATTAGTTAACCTGCACCTCAATCCGAGCAAGAACAAAGATCCTGCAAATAATGGGTAGTTTCTACATTGTTGAGACAGAAAGGGAAGAATTAAATATAAGGCCGATTTTGCACAGCAACACTGCATTTACCATGGTAAAAACACACATACAGATCAGAAGGAAGGGTTTACAGGAGTTCTCAAAAGCAGCTCAATGATGCTTTTGAGATGCTAACAATAAATCTCACATTATTAGTTATAACTGCTGCTAATAAATGCCGCTGGATCACACTGATGGTCTTTTGTGTGCCACTTGGGCAGAGCACCTATAGAGAAATAGAACCTGTTTGATTTTGCATGCGGATTGTCTTAGTTTACAGGCATGAATTGTCACCTTTTTGGATCCTCACCAGTTTTCAACCCGGAATATAGAATAGGCGTCAATGTAATAACTACATTAGAATAGCAAAGGCCTACACAACCACTACCGTCTTAGACTTTTATATAACCCTTAATCACAGTTAAAGTCTCAAAGGGCATAACAGGCCATATATTGATGACACCCTCTTAGCCCTAGCCTCCCAGATGGAATGAAAAAACTCTTAATTAGCAAAGAAGAAAATTTGAGAAGGAACGCAGCGTGGGGGATCCCTCGTTCCAGGGTTGCTTAGCAGTGCAATGGGTGCCATAATTGACACATACATTTCCGGAAACATAAGCCTTGGTTGTCATCGTACTGCAAATGTATAAAATTGGTCTGGGATTTTTGATCCTTGATCCGTTAAGATTATGCTTTTATGCTTTGACGTTTTAATTCTGTTCTAGGCCAACGATGTTTGGCTGAGGCAAACTGGCAGAGAGGCGTTCAATGAGCCAGGCCGTCGTCGGGACACGGAGGAGGGTACTCACACGGCCGCCTCCCTTCTTCTTGTCCTTGCTGGTCTCCTTCGGACCGTCCACGAAGGAGAGCAGGTTCTTGGTCTTCTCCACGTACATGGCCCTCCTCTCCAGGAGTTTCCTCTGGTCCTCGGCCACCCTGGTGCTCTTGTCCTCCTGGACAAACCCACGGAACCCAGAACACACGTCATGGAGGCTCAACGCAGAGGAGGCGGAAACAGGCCCGTTTACGTACTCGGGGACGACTCCTTATCCCTTAACTCTTACAGAACATTAGAGCTCTATTTCATTATAACGCAGCTCAACTTCGCAACAAGGAGTTTGCAATGGAGGCGTGCTCGAGTAAGACATCAAACACTGCTTCTGCCGAGCGTTGTTGATGAGTAAGTGTTTGTCATACGTTTGACTCCATTCGCCAAAGTGTCTACGAACCTGTTCCTTCCGTATCTGCTGCCGCAGTATGTCCCTCTCCTGCTCCTGTTTGGCCCTCATCTCCTTGTCCTCCTCGTCCTGCTTCCTGGCTCGGGACACATGGTACTGGGCCTGGCTCAGCAGATCAGAGCACTGCCTGCAAACAGACACGCAGAAACCACCATTTTACTGCAAGGCCCAGCACAGTCTTTTTGCGCTGAATACAGAGCAACTACTGAAGGTCATGTCAACTGCATAATCTGAAGTATTCAAGTTCCACTGACCTGGCCTCGGACGCGGCGAGCGCAAGGTCGAACCTCATCTTGTCTCCGGCCTTGCTCAGGTAGCTGAAATATCTGGGATTGAACCGGAAGAAATGAAAAAAAAGGGGGGTCAGAGACAGGAGGCGGACCTCCAGAAGGATGGACACATCCATCCGGTGGCTGGAGGCTGGCGCTGTGCTACCTGTGGGCCAGCTCCAGCTCTTTGACGGCGCTCAGCACGGCCTTCAGGTTGCTCTTCTCGTCCTTGAGCACCAGGGTGGCGAGCCGCTGCAGCACCAGCGCCACGTTGAACATCAGGACGGTGTCGCTCGGCGCCACATGGCGGGCCTGGTCAGGGGCGGGAGGGAGACTGTTACAACTCCGGCCCTATCCAACCACACTCAGCTAGCCCACCGCCCCACAGCGTCCATCCCAGCCCTTTACCTTCAGCAGCATTTGTTTACAATCCTGCAGCTTTCCGCATTTGAAGAGCGCCCTGGCCAGGTACAGCAGCACCTCGGTGTTCTGGTGCTTGTAGAACTTCTTCAGGCAGTTCTCGTACTGTGGGAGACGGGTCGGAGCAGCGCATGGGGTTAGACGGGGAAACCCACGCTTACATAACGATAAAAAAGGCGTCGCCGGGAGCCCGCTTTTACCATCTGCACGGCGCTGATGTACTGCTTCTGCTCCACGTAGATGTGAGCCAGGTTGAGCCAGACGTCGCTGATGTCGGCGGTGGCCTCCCTCACCTGGGCGAACACGTCTCGCGCCTCCCTGAAGTAGCCCTTGTGGGCCAGGACGGCACCTGCACACAACGGGAGGATCCGTCAGCGACACACGACGCGGGACACGTCGGCGAGTATCCCTCTTTGTCCATTCAACGTGTGGTCGGGCGGTATGGTTAGCGGTGTTAATGTGAGCAATTACTCAGTCAGTGCTAGAGAGCACATCAAAGTTGCTATGGCGATAGCGGGATATAATTTACAGACCTATGCCATTGGCAGCGTAGAGGTTCTTGGCATCATTGCGCAGGACCTGTTTGTAAATGGCCAGAGCGCGATCCTGATGTCTCTTTTCCTGTCATGACAAAGACACACAATATTAAATATCGAAGAAAAACATGAATAATATAATTTTTTTGGGTATTTTGGTGACCCTCTCCGTACCTTCTCCCGGTCCCTGGTGGGCTGGTGCAGGGTCTGCAGCCACACGTTGCCCAGAGCCAGCATGGAGTAGGTGTCGTTCTGTGTGGACGGCTGCTTCAGGATTCGCTCAAACTTCTTCTGACCCGGTCCCCACTCCTGCTTGGCCAGGTGAAGGTTCCCTATGAGGGACCAGGCGTCGGGGTGGTCCTGGGGTCCACAACACAAGCCAGGTCAAGAACAGTCAGATGGAGACCAGAAAAGCAGCGT
Organism: Gadus macrocephalus; assembly: GCF_031168955.1. Taxonomy (NCBI): domain Eukaryota; kingdom Metazoa; phylum Chordata; class Actinopteri; order Gadiformes; family Gadidae; genus Gadus; species Gadus macrocephalus. Next base: position 9,047,462 of record NC_082395.1, read on the forward strand.
TGTGGTGTAATGCAAAGTGTAAAACATATTTTTTCTGGCATTTGTTTTATGGCAACATTGCACATTTCCTCCCCCGCATATTTTTTCGTGTTCAAATGCAGCATTTTGAGCAATCAAGACACAGTGTTCATGAAAATATATATATACCCCAGGAAAACGATGTTTCTGCAAGCCACTCGTCTGTCTTAAAGGGACACTGTGTAAAAATTACCCCCATCTAGTGGTACAATTGTATATTGCATTCAAACTAATAGTGCTCGCTTGTTCAAAAACTACGGTGGGCAGTATGTGCCAAGAAGCTGTGTCATGACACCCAATACTACCCCATTGAGTCATTCGAGTGATGATGAGGTTCGTTATTTCAAACAAATTTCAAACTGCAGTGAATCATTAGTGTAAGCTAATGATGCATGAGTAATTACTCCTCGAGCAAGATAGTGAATTATTTCAGTCATCATTCACGCTGGCTCAGAGTGAAAACGCGTTTGCATTTCCTGTACCACGTAGTGCTCTTTGTCAGTCCTCTTTGTCGGAAGAACATGGAAGCCTCCATGAAGCTTACCCGTCCTATGTAACTACATATTAATTATTCTTCGCTCAGGAGGATAAGTGCGATTTTTGGCAGAGATAATTTTACACCAATGAGGACTTATTTAAGAATGAATACGTTGATTTGAGGTAATAAATTACTTAAAATGTTACACAGTGTCCCTTTAAGACTACATTGCAATCAATAAGACAAGTACTTGCAAACTACCATGCAGCATCAGTACCTGGTTGATCTGCAGGGCTTCCTTAAACCAATCAGAAGCTTCATAGAAGTTTCCTTTGTCACGAGCCATTGCTCCAAGTCGCAAGTAGCCTAAGGTTGAGGACAAGAGGCCATAATCACAAATAATGTGCCAACAGGTGAAGGTTATGTATAGCATGTATATAGCTAAACAAAATATAGTTATTAGTATAGCATCTAACATATTGCAATGATTACCGGTCTAACAAAATGAATTCATTGACCATAATCTTACAGTCCACGTAGTTGGGATGCTCTCTTAGGATGTTTTTGTAGAGTTTTTCGGCTTCGTGGAATTCACACAGGGCCTCGTACAAGCGGGCCAGGTTGTAGGAAGTGGTGACAGAGATGGCGTTGTAGTAATGCACATCGTGCTCGCCCTCGGCCTTGGCCCTCTCCAGCGACGCAAGGAAGTATTTCTACAGACAGAAGACATCATACATACGGCTGTCCTTTAGATAACACCCTGACCCATTCGCCACATTCTCCATCCTGACCAGGTTAGGACTGGCCAATGTATATTGCAACACACACACACACATAGCCTTTATAAAACCAGCATGATTTTACTTGGGTTTTCTTGAATGCGATTGACATATACAATACACGCTAGACAATTTAAATCATGGAATGCAAATGGTCGTTTAAAAGGCAAACATTAGACACAGAAAATACATGTTACCCAGCCCTACAGCGGGGTTAACTCCGTTCCCTTGAGGGCTAGTAGCTACCTTGGCCTCTCCCAGGTTCCCCAGTCTGAAGTGCAGAGCGCCCAGGTTGTTGAGGATCTCGGGCGGGACGTCGGCCTGCACCTTCTCCTGCAGGATGCGGGTGGCTGTGCCGTAGGCCGACAGGGCCCCCTGGATGTCCGTCTGCTCCAGGATCTGAGCCAGCTCGATCCACGCCTCCACGTCGTCCGGGTACTGCTCCGTCACCTTCTTCAGGTGACCCTTTGGTGGAGCGAACAGAGATTCATTATTTCAGGTCACAGTTTTATTTTCAAGGGAATGTTATTGCGTAAAGCATCAAAAAATTTAGGAAACCCAATAACTAAATAAAATACGAAATCTAAATCCAGACGGTACAAAAATATACATACTTTGGCAATGTCCCGCTTCTCTTGATCGTCGGACGTGGCATAGAGGGACCCCAGGATCTTCATGGTCTCATAGTTGTTGGGATAGGCCTTTAACACCTTTTCAAAGCATTGCGCTGCATTCTCCTTGTCCCTTCGATACACATACATTTGGCCCAGGCCAAAGAACGGCAACACAAAGGTGGAAGAGGCAAACTGAGTGGCCTGGTAATAGTACTGAAAGGCCTGGTCATAGTCCTCCTAAAAAAAGAAAAAAGGGAAAATACAATTTCTTAGCCACAAAATTATATAATTTCTACAGAACAAGAAAGGCATGCTGGCTACTAATGGTTTTGGCTCATACCTGAACGTGGAAAGAGCGAGCCAGCTGGTAGCAGCTCTCAGCCTGCATAGCCTCTACCTCAGTGTTGTGGAAGGCGTGGAGGGCAAGATGCTGCACTTTACTGTAGTCCTGGGGAGGGAAGGTTAGCAATTGAACAGCTTGAACAATGCATGAATGGGCATAGGACCAATGGTATGGGCATTCAAAAGTAGCATTAGACTGAAGGCTACCTTTTTGAAGAAGAAGTGGTTGGCCAGGTGGTTCAGCACCATGGGGTTGCTGGGGTCAATGGTGTAGGCCCGCGAGAGGAGCTGCACACCATTTTTGATGGAGTCTGGCTCCTTGCTGTTGAGCTCCAGCACAGCCAAGCCCACGAGGGCTCCGACGCACTTAGAGTTGAGCTCCAGGGCACGACCAAAGGCCAAACGGGCCTTCTCCAGTTTGTTTAGCTTGACAAAACAGTGGCCCATTCCAAGCCTGACCTCAGCTAGTTTAAAGATAAGAGAAAACAAGAGGAGTACAGGAGGCAAGAAGATAATTAGTGGTGAAAAATAACACAGTGAACCCTCCTCAAAGAGGCAAGGGAAGTGGTTAACCTTTAGGGACAATCTGAGTGTAGTGCTTACCTGGGCAGCCAGGGTTGGTCCGCAGAGCCTTCTTGTAGTATGCCAGCGCTCCCCTGTAATCCTTCTTGTTAAAGGAGATGCAGGCCTTACCTGTTCAATGGAAAAGCACAAATATTATTTTGATAATAATAAAAGAACATCACTCACAAAGTTAAAACTGTGAAAAGAATTCCCTGAAAAGTGAATCAGTTAGAGTACCTACCAAGTAAGGCTGGAATATTATTGGTGGACTGGTTGAGCACAAAGTGGAACTGAGCATCGGCTTGGTCCATTTTATCTCCCTCCAGAAGGCAGAAGCAGGCTCTTCCAAGCAAATGGTTCTGGTCATACATAATGATCTTATCGGCCATCGTGTACAGCAGCGTGGCCTGCGTGATGAGCTCCTTCTTGGCATCTTTGTTTTTCTCTTTACGTGCTTGTTGAACATAGTAGGCAGCTAGTGTGTCCAGACAAGTCATCTGGTCCTTCTCATGGTCTCTGTAGTCTAGGTTTCCATCAATGCGGGCTGCCTCTAGCAGCTTGACAAAGTCCTCAGTTTTGCCTTGTTTGTAGTACTCCAACTAAAGATATATACACAAAAATCTATATTAGAAATGGTTTTTAACACAAAAATAAGTCCCCCCAAATAAATACACGTACAAAAAGGTTAAGATATGAATGAACATTACAATCTTTTTTCTTAACGATCATCTTAACTGTGAGAATGTTTTATGAGACAAAAAAATGGCAAAAACGGCATTTACTCACCGCTAAAGCGATCCATATGTGCAGCTGGGTGTGTTCCTGCTTTAGGATGCTAATGACCTCATCTCCCTCCGGCAACTGATCAAAGTCAAGCTCTATTACCTGCAGGGATTAAATACATTGGTCAGCAAGAAAACACGTATTATTTTGTAATGCTGTCCAATTAATCAATAACCCTAGGCACGTGATAATCTTGTATCCTCAGGAAAACTTTGACAGAATTAGCAATTAATGAAAAGTCATGGTTAAATTATTCAGTGCACAATTCCCTTTTTCCTGGACCTTATAAATCAATTTGTGAATCTCAAAAAGTTATAGCATTTGATCTTAGGTGTGTTTAAGCGTAGACCAATCAGGGATCCAATGACTAAATACAATTTATGTCGAAAGGACACGAAATCATCCAATAATTCATCACTACACACACCTAACTTAGCCACCATCTAAAAGGACACGACTTTATAACGGAGCCAATACGGTAGTAAAAGAGTCAATTAGCAATGTCAGCTAACATAAAGCTGTACAAGTTTTCACTTTGTATAGCAGAGCATGTTTATCGTTGGTTCATTTTACCTCGTCCGTATCCCGCAAAGGGATTTCAATAGAACCCCGAGACATCTCGAGAGACGAAAAATCCGCTCGGTTTTGCTTTGAAAAAATATTATTACACCAATATCTGAATAACACACCGTGCGGCTATTATTAGGGACGGCAGCTACTTCCGCTCAAAAGCTACGATAGTGTGGGCTATAACTTAGGTCCGGGTAGCTCGTAGGACAGACGGTATGTACCGCTTCATCCACATAGAATTTGAATTGCTTATGTTGTTATAATTATTTGTTTACTATCAAAAGTCACATAATGTTTTAAAATGGCAATTTATTTATAAGGTGTCAACCTATAACAGATACTTAAAACAGAATTTAATTTAAAATGTAAATTAAACACATACTATACAGTAGGTTTACTGATAATAGTAATAGCACATTCATATCATGGACGATTATAACTATGAATGTAATAAAGGAGGTATAAAGTTGTATATTGCCTTTTCAGTTCTAGAGTCAATAAATATTTTGGATTTAGTTGACGTTAGTTTATTTTCATGGTGGATATACTCGGTATCCATGTGTCATCTTAATGAACCTGTTCGGCACGGTACTGTATACCTCTTTTTTTGGTCAGTGTTTTTTGTTAGACCTATGAGAGCGAATATTTGTTTAAACCTATTGGGCAAAAACGTTTATACGATTTCAGGACATTCTGGGCCCGGACATCTGTTGCGATCTTCCGCCTGCATTTCTTTTAATTATAAACAAGCTATTTTTTATGCTTTTTTATGCTCTTTGGCACCTTACTTACATGCAAAGTACAGGTATTTTCTGATTCCTTATGAATTTCTGTGTTTAAAATATTATTAGTTAATGGGTAAAGGAGAATACCTCAAAACTGCTCTCATACATTGATTTGCATGCTACAGTACCAGAGAAAAAGGTTACATATGTGTATGAATGTTAACATTAGTACATTGGAATACGAAATGTTCTTTCAGTCAAACACACACACAGAAACACAGACACACAGACACAGACACACAAAGACACAGACACACACAGACACATTTTCAGATACAGTTCATGTGTAGTGAAATTCTCTCTCTATTGCTCAGACAAACTATGCTCATGTCAAGATATTGGCTAACAGAATAACCAATAAAGGACAAAAAATGCAGTACTTGTGTTTGTGATCAACAATCATATAATTTCCGTTGATTTATTATTCATATAAAAAAATATATTAAAAAAAATTAGAGGGAGATCTGGGGCTACTAATAAAATATGCAGGGCTAGTAGAAGTAGGCTAGTCATACTAGTAGCCTATTCGTCGTAGTAGCAGCAAAAATCATAATTTAATATAATTATTAGTATTCTGTTATTTTTCAACAACACCTTAAAATATTAATGAAAAGTTTTGGATTAAATCACATAATTTTGTTGAATATCTTGATACTAGACAATACACACTATAGATACACTATTTTTATTGTGGGGAAATTTGTGAAGATTAACCATAATCCTGAAGCCTCCTCTGTATGTAGTTTGATTTAACTGCAGGGGTCTCATTACAGTATCAGGCATGTTTGCCAGATAATCCATTTGATATGTTAAACAGATGAATGAAAATTAAAATCATCCATTAACGGCACTGCATCACTGTTGCAGAACCAGACTAGGCCTCAGCGGCTAGCACGAGCAGCAGGATTACAAAGGAGGAGACTTCATGGGGGAGGAGGGGGGTGTCAGCTGGTTTTGATGTGAAGCAGTGAACACAAGTAAGCAATATACTCATTTAAGAGCATTTTGAGGACTTTCCCCGCTAATATCAGAGGGAAGTGAAGCAAGATTGACACCCTTTGCTTAAAATTATGTTCCTGATTGAAACATTTGTAAGCTTTCTGGAAAACTATCCGGGACTGGGAAGTAAGGAATTATTTGGATGCTTATTTCACTGTTTATATGTATATAATCAGATATTTATTACACTGCAGATTTTTCAGAGATGCTTGCTATTGTAATTTACTGTTGTTTTACACTGTTTTGCTGTTTTATAGAATGCATTACCCACTGACTGCATACAAACACAGCAAACAGTTTACAAGGTGATTATGAAGACTTAAATATTGACTTAGAAAATATATATTTACAAATTCTTATCGTGACATTTTCTTCTATTCTGAGTTATGACTTCGAGAGACATCTTGAATACACAGAAGATGTTTCATGTTCCATCATCTCTTGGCCCCTGTGAGAAACGGCAAGATCCAGCAACCGAGAACAACCCATTTCAAACTAAACATGAAGGCAGATCCCTCTCAAGGGATTCAGGAGTCAGCTCCACAGAAATAGAAATAAGAAGTCAGATGTCCGACAGCGGAGATGGTGAGCTACATGGCTGGAAGCTGTTGTGTTTCTTATTCTATACTTAAGGATGACATGGAGATAAGGATATTGAAGACATTTCTGGAAATTTACTGTAACACTTTGTATTGGTCATTTGTATCTGCACAGCATCAGGATCGGCATCCCCTTTCTTTGGCCAAAATGAACCACTCGTGGACACTGGAGAAATCAGTGGTTTATCCGAACATGAGCTCCTTGATATTACATATGATGCATGCAACACAAAAAACACGGGTAAAATCCCCTCATCAAATCTAACATCACCACATTTTCCCCAAAAATGTAAAAAGCTGATTAGATCGACCACTAATCCTTTGACAACCTCCAGGGAAGGTTCTTGCTTCTACAATCATGCAGTACTTGCAGGCTATGACAGGCCAGAGTGCTGAGCAGGACAAACTGATTGCCCTGAGGCGTATGCTGGACCCTGACTGCCAGGACCATGTGGTGAGCAGGGAGACCTTCCACTCCACCATGAAGGAATGGATCGCCCAATGCCACCAGGAAAGGTAGTCATGCATAGGAACCACCCGAGGGATTTTAACAAAACAAGGATACAAAGTTCCACATCAGAATTAAAACATGATGATTTCTTTAAAGACTTCTGCTTAACTAATTTAGAGGTAATTTTGTCTTGCATAAAATCCGAATTTCTGGGGACTTTGGGTTTAAACATAACAAACCTATCCATGCAGTTTTACAATTGATTACACAGTGATAACACTGCTGTCCAAAGCCTGGTAGTCTAATGAAATCTAGTGTCTGTATCTTTCAGCACCGATGTGGAAGACCCTCGTGCACCCTGGCCGGAGGCTTCCAAAGTGTCTAATGGTGACTTTTTTAATATTTTCGAAAATGTCTCCGATATACTTCTCTCTCAAAGGTTCTTTCACAGAATTTTCTTTACTTTCAGGTTTGGATTTCTCAAGTCCTCAAAGTGTAGCTCTCCCAGAGACGGTGCAGTGCTTCTGGTCAGTCAGCTCTCTCTTAGGTTTTTTGTATATATAAACAGCTAAATGTCGTGATTATATTATAAATATTTGCATTGCTGTTCTCCACCATGTGTTTATTTGTCACCAGTGATTCAAAGGAGCTGTTGGGTACAGTAACCGAGCTGAAGTGCGCCCACCACAAACTGACAGAGCAGAACGGCAGGCTTTTAAAGATGGTGGCTCAGTGTGAGGATGCCAATCTCCAGCTGTCTGCTGAAATCATCGAGATGCGTAGCAAGGTAGCCAGGTAAAAGAGCAAAATGTCTCGTATTCTATTAGTACTATTTTGTTTTGATATTTATTAAAACTGACACCTGTAATATTTGAAGGTTCTTTTTTGTTTGTTTTTATTGAATCAGATCTCTTTAAAAACTTTCAAGACATAACTTAAACCGCAATTGGAGACACATTTGATTGTTGTAAACAAGAGTCATTTCATTTAATCATTGGGAATTCTTTCTTTCAAACCATGAGAGAAAACAAAATTTGAGCCATATTTTGATTTACCAAATAAAAGCGTAAGCCTTGTGTGGTTTTACCACAGTGGCCAACGGGCCGTGGCGAGAGCCAGGTCTCTGTCAGCGGAGCTGGAGGATGCACACCGAGAAGCTCAGGACAAAGCTAGCCGCACACAGACCAGCTGCACCAAACTGGTAAGAATTCCTAACTAACTAGCAATCCTGGTTTGGTGTTAATAATTCACCATGACAAGAAATATGTGGAACTAAGATGTATTTTTTTTTCTTCTTGTTCTTAGAGCAATGAAGTTGAATGCCTAAAAGTTCACGTCAGGATACTTGAGGATAAGGTGATTTATATTTGATTAATCTCCTAGACTTAACTATATTTTGTCCTCGAAATATCAACACTGTTCCTTGTCGAGAACTAGTCTTTTTGTGATAGAAAATTGTCAATTGTTTTCAGTTTTTTAAAGGTATATCAATGTGTTTTGCCCACAGAATGACAAACTTGCCTTTGAAAAGATATGCTCTGAAGATAGCATCAATAAACTAAGGAAAGTGAATTCAGAATTGAGGGTAAGACTGAATTGTGAAAGCACCTATTCTATTGTATTGCATTCTACGAGATGCAAAAGCTATTTGACTTTGATATTCACAGGTAGAGCTTGAAGAAACCCTTATCATGCTGACACTTCGAGACAGAGAAATATCTATGGTAAATATGCAGGATTGCATTTCACAAAAGAAAACATTTCTTTAGCCTGGTTTCACTCCTCTTTTGTTTCCCATTCAGAGGGACAGTCTAATGGATAAGATGAAAACCTCCCATGTGGAGAATTGCAACATTATTGAGGTATGTTATTGAGCATGACCCGATCTCTGAGTGATTGAAAAATGTAATAATTATTGACCACTTCATTTCACTATCCAGCACTTTGAATTCTGTCTTATAATGTGTTATCTAACTTTATCTTTATCTATTTTATTTAGTTTTGAGCACAAAGCACCAAAAATATCATTATATTCACCACTTATGTAAAGAAGGAATGTAAAATAATAGTTGCAAAAAAAAGAATCATGTAATAATATTAAAATGCAATATTATGTGATACTTTTTCTTCAAAGAAGTAATAACAGTAACAGAAAGCTCCAACTAAGAGTGTATTCTTTTTTAATAATATTTTTTGGTCATTGTCATTAACAGGGTCTACAGTCAGAGCTATCAAGATTGCAAGAACATTCAAAGCAAGCTCTTTTAAGGTAAACTATATCTAAATCTTCATCTTTTGCTACAATAACAGGAATACTTGGGTTCCTTCCAGCCTTGAGTGTGCATGTGCATACATTTATAAGGTTATTCTTTGAGATTCTTACCTTTAAGACAAATGTTTGTGTGTTGTAAAGCTCTGAATGAGTTTCGAAAGTGTGTTTATGTGGGTATGTTGATGTAGTAAGAGTGCTTACTCCAAGTTTATACAATGTGTGGCATGCCATCCTTACTGTCATCAAGCCAGAAACAGTGTTTACTGTCAATATAAATTTAATGGCTTACTCATTTATTTATTTTCGTCCCACGCAGCCAAGTAAAGTCAATTGTATTTTTAGAATCCTTAACCACAGTAACAGTCTCAAAGAGCTTAACAGGACATATAGTTATGACCTTCCTAACCCTCTCCCCCAAACGGCAAGAAAAAAACTCCTTGCCTGATTACTATCAGGCAAGTAATCCCCAGAAGAACAACAGAGTGAGGAATCCCTCCTTTAAGAAATGGTTAGGTATTAGAGCCATAATTCACATACTAGCATCATGGTTACGAGGTGCTGTTTGGAGAGCAAGATGGGAGCTTTCAGGTGGGGTTGCCAGGCGTCCAGTCACGATCACAACAACACGCACACAAAGAGAGACAGAATTTTGGTTAGAGGGGACAGGGGGCAAAAGGAACAAGTAGGGAACCACTAACCTAGTACCTATTGGCAGCAGGGGTAGGATAGTGCTAGAGAGTTACCCTCCTAGGAGCCAAATGAGAGAATAAAGATTTAGGTTCAAGTTTAGATTTAAATGTTTGAATCAGTATCCCCGATGAGAGGTGGCAGACTGTTTCACTGATGGGGAGCTCGACAAGAGAACACTCGGTTTCCGGCCAAGCAGCTCATGAGCTCATGAGTGTGAGGCTGTGCGTCTGTTCTCAACAGGTTTGACAGGCCCTTCAGCAGCCTGCACAGCCTGCACGGGCGCAGCGGCGAGTCAGCCAACCACCGCTCCCTGCACACCGAGATCCAGGACATACAGCAGGTTGGCAATGACGAAGAATGAATTACAAATTATAATTTTCAATTATGGTACTTTGATTAACTATACATATCTGTATCCGCATTTGTTACTCGATTTCCTGTATGA